>NC_073256.2:0-7500 GCF_029289425.2 Pan paniscus | reverse complement strand
GGTTAGGGTTAGGGTTAGGGTTAGGGTTAGGGTTAGGGTTAGGGTTAGGGTTAGGGTTAGGGTTAGGGTTAGGGTTAGGGTTAGGGTTAGGGTTAGGGTTAGGGTTAGGGTTAGGGTTAGGGTTAGGGTTAGGGTTAGGGTTAGGGTTAGGGTTAGGGTTAGGGTTAGGGTTAGGGTTAGGGTTAGGGTTAGGGTTAGGGTTAGGGTTAGGGTTAGGGTTAGGGTTAGGGTTAGGGTTAGGGTTAGGGTTAGGGTTAGGGTTAGGGTTAGGGTTAGGGTTAGGGTTAGGGTTAGGGTTAGGGTTAGGGTTAGGGTTAGGGTTAGGGTTAGGGTTAGGGTTAGGGTTAGGGTTAGGGTTAGGGTTAGGGTTAGGGTTAGGGTTAGGGTTAGGGTTAGGGTTAGGGTTAGGGTTAGGGTTAGGGTTAGGGTTAGGGTTAGGGTTAGGGTTAGGGTTAGGGTTAGGGTTAGGGTTAGGGTTAGGGTTAGGGTTAGGGTTAGGGTTAGGGTTAGGGTTAGGGTTAGGGTTAGGGTTAGGGTTAGGGTTAGGGTTAGGGTTAGGGTTAGGGTTAGGGTTAGGGTTAGGGTTAGGGTTAGGGTTAGGGTTAGGGTTAGGGTTAGGGTTAGGGTTAGGGTTAGGGTTAGGGTTAGGGTTAGGGTTAGGGTTAGGGTTAGGGTTAGGGTTAGGGTTAGGGTTAGGGTTAGGGTTAGGGTTAGGGTTAGGGTTAGGGTTAGGGTTAGGGTTAGGGTTAGGGTTAGGGTTAGGGTTAGGGTTAGGGTTAGGGTTAGGGTTAGGGTTAGGGTTAGGGTTAGGGTTAGGGTTAGGGTTAGGGTTAGGGTTAGGGTTAGGGTTAGGGTTAGGGTTAGGGTTAGGGTTAGGGTTAGGGTTAGGGTTAGGGTTAGGGTTAGGGTTAGGGTTAGGGTTAGGGTTAGGGTTAGGGTTAGGGTTAGGGTTAGGGTTAGGGTTAGGGTTAGGGTTAGGGTTAGGGTTAGGGTTAGGGTTAGGGTTAGGGTTAGGGTTAGGGTTAGGGTTAGGGTTAGGGTTAGGGTTAGGGTTAGGGTTAG
This sequence comes from Pan paniscus, assembly GCF_029289425.2. Lineage (NCBI taxonomy): Eukaryota > Metazoa > Chordata > Mammalia > Primates > Hominidae > Pan > Pan paniscus. Next base: position 6,438 of record NC_073256.2, on the reverse strand, counting down.
GGTTAGGGTTAGGGTTAGGGTTAGGGTTAGGGTTAGGGTTAGGGTTAGGGTTAGGGTTAGGGTTAGGGTTAGGGTTAGGGTTAGGGTTAGGGTTAGGGTTAGGGTTAGGGTTAGGGTTAGGGTTAGGGTTAGGGTTAGGGTTAGGGTTAGGGTTAGGGTTAGGGTTAGGGTTAGGGTTAGGGTTAGGGTTAGGGTTAGGGTTAGGGTTAGGGTTAGGGTTAGGGTTAGGGTTAGGGTTAGGGTTAGGGTTAGGGTTAGGGTTAGGGTTAGGGTTAGGGTTAGGGTTAGGGTTAGGGTTAGGGTTAGGGTTAGGGTTAGGGTTAGGGTTAGGGTTAGGGTTAGGGTTAGGGTTAGGGTTAGGGTTAGGGTTAGGGTTAGGGTTAGGGTTAGGGTTAGGGTTAGGGTTAGGGTTAGGGTTAGGGTTAGGGTTAGGGTTAGGGTTAGGGTTAGGGTTAGGGTTAGGGTTAGGGTTAGGGTTAGGGTTAGGGTTAGGGTTAGGGTTAGGGTTAGGGTTAGGGTTAGGGTTAGGGTTAGGGTTAGGGTTAGGGTTAGGGTTAGGGTTAGGGTTAGGGTTAGGGTTAGGGTTAGGGTTAGGGTTAGGGTTAGGGTTAGGGTTAGGGTTAGGGTTAGGGTTAGGGTTAGGGTTAGGGTTAGGGTTAGGGTTAGGGTTAGGGTTAGGGTTAGGGTTAGGGTTAGGGTTAGGGTTAGGGTTAGGGTTAGGGTTAGGGTTAGGGTTAGGGTTAGGGTTAGGGTTAGGGTTAGGGTTAGGGTTAGGGTTAGGGTTAGGGTTAGGGTTAGGGTTAGGGTTAGGGTTAGGGTTAGGGTTAGGGTTAGGGTTAGGGTTAGGGTTAGGGTTAGGGTTAGGGTTAGGGTTAGGGTTAGGGTTAGGGTTAGGGTTAGGGTTAGGGTTAGGGTTAGGGTTAGGGTTAGGGTTAGGGTTAGGGTTAGGGTTAGGGTTAGGGTTAGGGTTAGGGTTAGGGTTAGGGTTAGGGTTAGGGTTAGGGTTAGGGTTAGGGTTAGGGTTAGGGTTAGGGTTAGGGTTAGGGTTAGGGTTAGGGTTAGGGTTAGGGTTAGGGTTAGGGTTAGGGTTAGGGTTAGGGTTAGGGTTAGGGTTAGGGTTAGGGTTAGGGTTAGGGTTAGGGTTAGGGTTAGGGTTAGGGTTAGGGTTAGGGTTAGGGTTAGGGTTAGGGTTAGGGTTAGGGTTAGGGTTAGGGTTAGGGTTAGGGTTAGGGTTAGGGTTAGGGTTAGGGTTAGGGTTAGGGTTAGGGTTAGGGTTAGGGTTAGGGTTAGGGTTAGGGTTAGGGTTAGGGTTAGGGTTAGGGTTAGGGTTAGGGTTAGGGTTAGGGTTAGGGTTAGGGTTAGGGTTAGGGTTAGGGTTAGGGTTAGGGTTAGGGTTAGGGTTAGGGTTAGGGTTAGGGTTAGGGTTAGGGTTAGGGTTAGGGTTAGGGTTAGGGTTAGGGTTAGGGTTAGGGTTAGGGTTAGGGTTAGGGTTAGGGTTAGGGTTAGGGTTAGGGTTAGGGTTAGGGTTAGGGTTAGGGTTAGGGTTAGGGTTAGGGTTAGGGTTAGGGTTAGGGTTAGGGTTAGGGTTAGGGTTAGGGTTAGGGTTAGGGTTAGGGTTAGGGTTAGGGTTAGGGTTAGGGTTAGGGTTAGGGTTAGGGTTAGGGTTAGGGTTAGGGTTAGGGTTAGGGTTAGGGTTAGGGTTAGGGTTAGGGTTAGGGTTAGGGTTAGGGTTAGGGTTAGGGTTAGGGTTAGGGTTAGGGTTAGGGTTAGGGTTAGGGTTAGGGTTAGGGTTAGGGTTAGGGTTAGGGTTAGGGTTAGGGTTAGGGTTAGGGTTAGGGTTAGGGTTAGGGTTAGGGTTAGGGTTAGGGTTAGGGTTAGGGTTAGGGTTAGGGTTAGGGTTAGGGTTAGGGTTAGGGTTAGGGTTAGGGTTAGGGTTAGGGTTAGGGTTAGGGTTAGGGTTAGGGTTAGGGTTAGGGTTAGGGTTAGGGTTAGGGTTAGGGTTAGGGTTAGGGTTAGGGTTAGGGTTAGGGTTAGGGTTAGGGTTAGGGTTAGGGTTAGGGTTAGGGTTAGGGTTAGGGTTAGGGTTAGGGTTAGGGTTAGGGTTAGGGTTAGGGTTAGGGTTAGGGTTAGGGTTAGGGTTAGGGTTAGGGTTAGGGTTAGGGTTAGGGTTAGGGTTAGGGTTAGGGTTAGGGTTAGGGTTAGGGTTAGGGTTAGGGTTAGGGTTAGGGTTAGGGTTAGGGTTAGGGTTAGGGTTAGGGTTAGGGTTAGGGTTAGGGTTAGGGTTAGGGTTAGGGTTAGGGTTAGGGTTAGGGTTAGGGTTAGGGTTAGGGTTAGGGTTAGGGTTAGGTTAGGGTTAGGGTTAGGGTTAGGGTTAGGGTTAGGGTTAGGGTTAGGGTTAGGGTTAGGGTTAGGGTTAGGGTTAGGGTTAGGGTTAGGGTTAGGGTTAGGGTTAGGGTTAGGGTTAGGGTTAGGGTTAGGGTTAGGGTTAGGGTTAGGGTTAGGGTTAGGGTTAGGGTTAGGGTTAGGGTTAGGGTTAGGGTTAGGGTTAGGGTTAGGGTTAGGGTTAGGGTTAGGGTTAGGGTTAGGGTTAGGGTTAGGGTTAGGGTTAGGGTTAGGGTTAGGGTTAGGGTTAGGGTTAGGGTTAGGGTTAGGGTTAGGGTTAGGGTTAGGGTTAGGGTTAGGGTTAGGGTTAGGGTTAGGGTTAGGGTTAGGGTTAGGGTTAGGGTTAGGGTTAGGGTTAGGGTTAGGGTTAGGGTTAGGGTTAGGGTTAGGGTTAGGGTTAGGGTTAGGGTTAGGGTTAGGGTTAGGGTTAGGGTTAGGGTTAGGGTTAGGGTTAGGGTTAGGGTTAGGGTTAGGGTTAGGGTTAGGGTTAGGGTTAGGGTTAGGGTTAGGGTTAGGGTTAGGGTTAGGGTTAGGGTTAGGGTTAGGGTTAGGGTTAGGGTTAGGGTTAGGGTTAGGGTTAGGGTTAGGGTTAGGGTTAGGGTTAGGGTTAGGGTTAGGGTTAGGGTTAGGGTTAGGGTTAGGGTTAGGGTTAGGGTTAGGGTTAGGGTTAGGGTTAGGGTTAGGGTTAGGGTTAGGGTTAGGGTTAGGGTTAGGGTTAGGGTTAGGGTTAGGGTTAGGGTTAGGGTTAGGGTTAGGGTTAGGGTTAGGGTTAGGGTTAGGGTTAGGGTTAGGGTTAGGGTTAGGGTTAGGGTTAGGGTTAGGGTTAGGGTTAGGGTTAGGGTTAGGGTTAGGGTTAGGGTTAGGGTTAGGGTTAGGGTTAGGGTTAGGGTTAGGGTTAGGGTTAGGGTTAGGGTTAGGGTTAGGGTTAGGGTTAGGGTTAGGGTTAGGGTTAGGGTTAGGGTTAGGGTTAGGGTTAGGGTTAGGGTTAGGGTTAGGGTTAGGGTTAGGGTTAGGGTTAGGGTTAGGGTTAGGGTTAGGGTTAGGGTTAGGGTTAGGGTTAGGGTTAGGGTTAGGGTTAGGGTTAGGGTTAGGGTTAGGGTTAGGGTTAGGGTTAGGGTTAGGGTTAGGGTTAGGGTTAGGGTTAGGGTTAGGGTTAGGGTTAGGGTTAGGGTTAGGGTTAGGGTTAGGGTTAGGGTTAGGGTTAGGGTTAGGGTTAGGGTTAGGGTTAGGGTTAGGGTTAGGGTTAGGGTTAGGGTTAGGGTTAGGGTTAGGGTTAGGGTTAGGGTTAGGGTTAGGGTTAGGGTTAGGGTTAGGGTTAGGGTTAGGGTTAGGGTTAGGGTTAGGGTTAGGGTTAGGGTTAGGGTTAGGGTTAGGGTTAGGGTTAGGGTTAGGGTTAGGGTTAGGGTTAGGGTTAGGGTTAGGGTTAGGGTTAGGGTTAGGGTTAGGGTTAGGGTTAGGGTTAGGGTTAGGGTTAGGGTTAGGGTTAGGGTTAGGGTTAGGGTTAGGGTTAGGGTTAGGGTTAGGGTTAGGGTTAGGGTTAGGGTTAGGGTTAGGGTTAGGGTTAGGGTTAGGGTTAGGGTTAGGGTTAGGGTTAGGGTTAGGGTTAGGGTTAGGGTTAGGGTTAGGGTTAGGGTTAGGGTTAGGGTTAGGGTTAGGGTTAGGGTTAGGGTTAGGGTTAGGGTTAGGGTTAGGGTTAGGGTTAGGGTTAGGGTTAGGGTTAGGGTTAGGGTTAGGGTTAGGGTTAGGGTTAGGGTTAGGGTTAGGGTTAGGGTTAGGGTTAGGGTTAGGGTTAGGGTTAGGGTTAGGGTTAGGGTTAGGGTTAGGGTTAGGGTTAGGGTTAGGGTTAGGGTTAGGGTTAGGGTTAGGGTTAGGGTTAGGGTTAGGGTTAGGGTTAGGGTTAGGGTTAGGGTTAGGGTTAGGGTTAGGGTTAGGGTTAGGGTTAGGGTTAGGGTTAGGGTTAGGGTTAGGGTTAGGGTTAGGGTTAGGGTTAGGGTTAGGGTTAGGGTTAGGGTTAGGGTTAGGGTTAGGGTTAGGGTTAGGGTTAGGGTTAGGGTTAGGGTTAGGGTTAGGGTTAGGGTTAGGGTTAGGGTTAGGGTTAGGGTTAGGGTTAGGGTTAGGGTTAGGGTTAGGGTTAGGGTTAGGGTTAGGGTTAGGGTTAGGGTTAGGGTTAGGGTTAGGGTTAGGGTTAGGGTTAGGGTTAGGGTTAGGGTTAGGGTTAGGGTTAGGGGTTAGGGTTAGGGTTAGGGTTAGGGTTAGGGTTAGGGTTAGGGTTAGGGTTAGGGTTAGGGTTAGGGTTAGGGTTAGGGTTAGGTTAGGGTTAGGGTTAGGGTTAGGGTTAGGGTTAGGGTTAGGGTTAGGGTTAGGGTTAGGGTTAGGGTTAGGGTTAGGGTTAGGGTTAGGGTTAGGGTTAGGGTTAGGGTTAGGGTTAGGGTTAGGGTTAGGGTTAGGGTTAGGGTTAGGGTTAGGGTTAGGGTTAGGGTTAGGGTTAGGGTTAGGGTTAGGGTTAGGGTTAGGGTTAGGGTTAGGGTTAGGGTTAGGGTTAGGGTTAGGGTTAGGGTTAGGGTTAGGGTTAGGGTTAGGGTTAGGGTTAGGGTTAGGGTTAGGGTTAGGGTTAGGGTTAGGGTTAGGGTTAGGGTTAGGGTTAGGGTTAGGGTTAGGGTTAGGGTTAGGGTTAGGGTTAGGGTTAGGGTTAGGGTTAGGGTTAGGGTTAGGGTTAGGGTTAGGGTTAGGGTTAGGGTTAGGGTTAGGGTTAGGGTTAGGGTTAGGGTTAGGGTTAGGGTTAGGGTTTAGGGTTAGGGTTAGGGTTAGGGTTAGGGTTAGGGTTAGGGTTAGGGTTAGGGTTAGGGTTAGGGTTAGGGTTAGGGTTAGGGTTAGGGTTAGGGTTAGGGTTAGGGTTAGGGTTAGGGTTAGGGTTAGGGTTAGGGTTAGGGTTAGGGTTAGGGTTAGGGTTAGGGTTAGGGTTAGGGTTAGGGTTAGGGTTAGGGTTAGGGTTAGGGTTAGGGTTAGGGTTAGGGTTAGGGTTAGGGTTAGGGTTAGGGTTAGGGTTAGGGTTAGGGTTAGGGTTAGGGTTAGGGTTAGGGTTAGGGTTAGGGTTAGGGTTAGGGTTAGGGTTAGGGTTAGGGTTAGGGTTAGGGTTAGGGTTAGGGTTAGGGTTAGGGTTAGGGTTAGGGTTAGGGTTAGGGTTAGGGTTAGGGTTAGGGTTAGGGTTAGGGTTAGGGTTAGGGTTAGGGTTAGGGTTAGGGTTAGGGTTAGGGTTAGGGTTAGGGTTAGGGTTAGGGTTAGGGTTAGGGTTAGGGTTAGGGTTAGGGTTAGGGTTAGGGTTAGGGTTAGGGTTAGGGTTAGGGTTAGGGTTAGGGTTAGGGTTAGGGTTAGGGTTAGGGTTAGGGTTAGGGTTAGGGTTAGGGTTAGGGTTAGGGTTAGGGTTAGGGTTAGGGTTAGGGTTAGGGTTAGGGTTAGGGTTAGGGTTAGGGTTAGGGTTAGGGTTAGGGTTAGGGTTAGGGTTAGGGTTAGGGTTAGGGTTAGGGTTAGGGTTAGGGTTAGGGTTAGGGTTAGGGTTAGGGTTAGGGTTAGGGTTAGGGTTAGGGTTAGGGTTAGGGTTAGGGTTAGGGTTAGGGTTAGGGTTAGGGTTAGGGTTAGGGTTAGGGTTAGGGTTAGGGTTAGGGTTAGGGTTAGGGTTAGGGTTAGGGTTAGGGTTAGGGTTAGGGTTAGGGTTAGGGTTAGGGTTAGGGTTAGGGTTAGGGTTAGGGTTAGGGTTAGGGTTAGGGTTAGGGTTAGGGTTAGGGTTAGGGTTAGGGTTAGGGTTAGGGTTAGGGTTAGGGTTAGGGTTAGGGTTAGGGTTAGGGTTAGGGTTAGGGTTAGGGTTAGGGTTAGGGTTAGGGTTAGGTTAGGGTTAGGGTTAGGGTTAGGGTTAGGGTTAGGGTTAGGGTTAGGGTTAGGGTTAGGGTTAGGGTTAGGGTTAGGGTTAGGGTTAGGGTTAGGGTTAGGGTTAGGGTTAGGGTTAGGGTTAGGTTAGGGTTAGGGTTAGGGTTAGGGTTGGGTTAGGGTTAGGGTTAGGGT